>NW_028168796.1:58112-85620 GCF_964237585.1 Gallinula chloropus
GGGAGGGGCTTGGGACACCTGGGGACACCTGGGGAGGGGGCTTGGGGACATGGGGAGGGGGCTTGGGGACACGTGGGGAGGGGGCTTGGGGACACCTGGGGACATGGGGACATGTGGGGAGGGGGCTTGGGGACACCGGGGACACAGGGGCTGGGCTGGGGTCCGGCTGGGGGGATGTTGTGTGGGGGGGTCTTGTGGACACCTGGAGCCCCCGGGGGGGTTTGGGGGGGCTGGGCTGGGGTCCGGCTGGGGGGATGTTGTGGGGGGGGGGTCTTGGGGCACCTGGGGGGATGTGGGGGGGTCTTGTGGACACCTGGAGCCCCCGGGGGGGTTGGGGGGGCTGGGCTGGGGTCTGTCCGGGGGGATGTTGTGGGGGGGGGTCTTGTGGACACCTGGAGCCCCCGGGGGGGTTCGGGGGGTCTGGGCTGGGGTCCGCCCGGGGCTCATCCCCCCCTGTCCCCCCCCAGTGCCGCTGCCGCCGCCCCGGCCGCTGCAGGAGCTGGAGGTGCCGCTGCTCAGCCGGCGCCGCTGCCGCTGCCTCTACCGGGGCGCCGGGACCCCCGCGGCCGACACGCTCTGCGCCGGCTTCCCCCAGGGACAGCGCGACGCCTGCCAGGTGACGACCCCCCTGAACACCCCTGAACCCCCCCTGAACCCCAATATACCCCCTGAACACCCCTGAACCCACCCTGAACCCCCACTGTACCCCCTGAACCCCCCCTGAACCCCCCTGAACCCCACTGCACCCCACTGAACCCCATATACCCCCTGAACCCACCTGAACCCCCCCTGAACCCCAATATACCCCCTGAACCCCCCCGAACCCCCCTGAACCCCAATGTACCCCCTGAACCCCCCCTGAACCCCAATGTACCCCCGAACCCCCCTGAACCCCACTGAACCCCAATATACCCCCCTGCACCCCTCGAACCCCCCTGAACCCCCCCGAACCCCAATGTACCCCCTGAACCTCCCTGAACCCCCCTGAACCCCAATGTACCCCTGAACCCCCCCTGCACCCCAGTGTACCCCCATGAACCCCAACATCCCCCCTGCACCCCACTGTACCCCACTGTGCCCCCTGCACCCCAATGTACTCAATGTACTCAATGTACCCCCGCCCCCCAATTCCCACCCCCCAACCCCTCCCTGTGCCCCCCAACATCTCCCACCCCCCCAGCCCCCCAATCCCCACCCCCCAACCCCTCCCTGTGCCCCCCAACATCTCCCACCCCCCCCAGCCCCCCAATCCCCACCCCCCAACCCCTTCCCTGTGCCCCCCAACATCTCCCCAGCCCCCCAATTCCCACCCCCAACCCCTCCCTGTGCCCCCCAACATCTCCCCAGCCCCCCAATTCCCACCCAACACCCCCCAACCCCTCCTGTGCCCCCCAACACCTCCCACCCCCCAGCCCCCCAATCCCCACCCCCCAACCCCTCCCTGTGCCCCCCAACACCTCCCACCCCCCCCAGTCCCCCAATTCCACCCCCCAACCCCTCCCTGTGCCCCCCAACATCTCCCCAGCCCCCCAATTCCCACCCCCCAACCTCTCCCCTGTGCCCCCCAACATCTCCCGCCCCCCAACATCTCCCACCCCCAGCCCCCCAATTCCCACCCCCCAACCCCTCCCCGTGCCCCCCAACATCTCCACCCCCCCACCCCCCAATTCCCACCCCCCAACCCCTCCCTGTGCCCCCCAACACCTCCCACCCCCCTCTGCCCCCCAATTCCCACCCCCCATCCTCCTGCACCCCCCCTCACCCCCCCTCTCCTCTCTCCTCTCCCCCCCCACCCCACTTTAGGGTGACTCGGGGGGTCCCCTGTCCTGCCTGGTGGGGGACATGTGGCTGCTGGGGGGGGTGGTGAGCTGGGGGGAGGCCTGTGGGCTCCCCGCTCGCCCCGGCGTCTACACGCGGGCGGCCGCGCACGCCGCCTGGATCGCGGCCGCCGTCCCCGAGGCGCCGCTGCGCCGCCCCCCCGGCCTGCCCACCCCCCGCCCCGAGGAGGACGAGGAGGAGGAGGAGGAGGAGGGGGAGGAAGACCCCTGTGACGACACCCAGCAGCCCCCCCCCAACCCCTGGCCACGGCCGCTGCCCCCCGGCAGCGTCGGCGACGGAGGAGCCCCCCGGCTCGGCCAGCCCGGACTGGTGCTGCTGGGGGGGTTGCTGGGGGGGTTACTGGGGGGGCTGCGCTGAGCACCCCTGAAGGACTTGGGGTGGGGTGGACACATGACACATGACAACCCCCCCTAGGAATGGGTGAGGCACCCCAAAAGTGGGTGGGACACCCCAAAGATGGATGAGACACCCCAAACATGGATGGGACACCCCAAATGTGGAGGGGACACCCTCAAAGATGGATGAGACACCCAAATGTGGATGGGACACCCCCAAACATGGATGAGACACCCCAAAGATGGATGAGACACCCCAAACACGGATGGGACACCCCAAAGATGGATGAGACACCCCAAACGTGGATGGGACACCCCAAATGTGGAGGGAACACCCCCAAAGATGGATGGGACACCCTAAACGTGGACAGAACACCCCAAACATGGATGGGACACCCCAAACGTGGACAGAACACCCCCAAAGATGGATGAGACACCCCAAACGTGGACAGAACCCCCCCCAAACATGGATGAGACACCCCAAAAGTGCATGGAACACCCCAAAGATGGACAGAACACCCCAAAGATGGATGAGACACCCCAAAAGTGTATGGAACACCCCAAAGATGAACAAAACACCCCAAACATGGATGGGACACCCCCAAAGATGAACAGAACACCCCAAAGATGGACAGAACACCCCAAACATGGATGAGACACCCCCAAACGTGGAGGGAACACCCCAAAGATGGATGAGACACCCCCAAACGTGGACAGAACACCCCAAACATGGACAGAACACCCCCAAAAATGGATGAGACACCCCCAAAGATGGACAGAACACCCCAAACACGGATGGAACACCCCAAAAGTGCATGGAACACCCCAAAGATGGACAGAACACCCCAAAAGTGCATGAAACACCCCAAAAGCGGATGGGACACCCCCAAAGATGGACAGAACACCCCCCCAAAAAGGAGGAAAACACCCCAAAGATGGACAGAACACCCCAAACATGGGTGGAACACCCCAAAACGTGGACAGAACACCCCCAAAAAAAGGATGAGCAGCCCAAAGATGGACAGAACACCCCAAACGTGGACAGAACCCCCCAAACCCAGGACGGAGCAGCCCTGAAACAGACGCAGCACCCCGAGACAAGGACTGAGCACCCCAAACCCGGCCACCGCGTACGTCCCATCCCGGTGTCTGTCTGTGTGTCCCCCCCACTCCCCCCAACCCCCCACCCCCCAAATACCCCAAGCACCTCACTTTCCCTTTTCTCCTTTATTTAAAGTGGGGGGGGGGAGGGGGGAAAGCCCCCCCAAATTTGGGGGAGGGGAAGTGAGGGGGGGTGTGAACAGGAGGGTGTTGTGTTGGTGCTGAGCCCCGACACAACTCGCCGCAGCGATGGCGCCGTCACTTCTTGGCCACTTTGGCTTGTTTGTGCTTGGGGGGGGCCCAGCGCAGGCAGATGGAGTCGACTTTTTTGGGGGCAAAAAGAGAGAGAAAAACGAGGTTTTTGGGGGTTGGGGTGGGAAGGGAGCCCCCTCCCCCCTCCCTCCCTCCCCCCCAAGGTGGGGTTTTGGGGTGGGGGTGTGGGGGGTACCGGTGATGGGCGGCTTCTTGTACTGGGCGCTCTTGAGGTGCTCCTCCACCAGCTTGGGGGTGACGCAGATGACGTGCTGCCCCTTCCAGTACTTCACCATGTTCAGCGACTGCAGCGTGCTGATGATGTCGGTCTGCGTGATGCTGGTCATCTGGCTGGGGGGACTGGGGGTTACTGGGAGCGCTGGGAGGGCGCTGGGAGCGCTGGGAGGGTGGTGGGAGCGCTGGGAGGGCACTGGGGGGTAACTAGGGGTGCTGATGATGTCGGTCTGCGTGATGCTGGTCATCTGGCTGGGGGGACTGGGGGTTACTGGGAGCGCTGGGAGGGCGCTGGGAGCGCTGGGAGGGTGGTGGGAGCGCTGGGAGGGCACTGGGGGGTAACTAGGGGTGCTGATGATGTCGGTCTGCGTGATGCTGGTCATCTGGCTGGGGGGACTGGGGGTTACTGGGAGCGCTGGGAGGGCGCTGGGAGCGCTGGGAGGGTGGTGGGAGCGCTGGGAGGGCACTGGGGGGTAACTAGGGGTGCTGATGATGTCGGTCTGCGTGATGCTGGTCATCTGGCTGGGGAGACTGGGGGTTACTGGGAGCACTGGGAGGGCGCTGGGAGCGCTGGGAGGGCACTGGGAGCACTGGGAGGGCACGGGGGGGTAACTAGGGGTGCTGATGATGTCGGTCTGCGTGATGCTGGTCATCTGGCTGGGGGGACTGGGGGTTACTGGGAGCGCTGGGAGGGCACTGGGAGCACTGGGAGGGCACTGGGGGGTAACTAGGGGTGCTGATGATGTCGGTCTGCGTGATGCTGGTCATCTGGCTGGGGGGACTGGGGGTTACTGGGAGCGCTGGGAGGGCACTGGGAGCGCTGGGAGGGCGGTGGGAGCACTGGGAGGGCGCTGGGAGCACTGGGAGGGCACTGGGGGGTAACTAGGGGTGCTGATGATGTCGGTCTGCGTGATGCTGGTCATCTGGCTGGGGGGACTGGGGGTTACTGGGAGCACTGGGAGGGCGCTGGGAGCGCTGGGAGGGTGGTGGGAGCGCTGGGAGGGCACTGGGGGGTAACTAGGGGTGCTGATGATGTCGGTCTGCGTGATGCTGGTCATCTGGCTGGGGGGACTGGGGGTTACTGGGAGCACTGGGAGGGCGCTGGGAGCGCTGGGAGGGCGCTGGGAGCGCTGGGAGGGCACTGGGAGGTAACTGGGAGCACTGTGGGGTAACTAGGGGTGCTGATGATGTCGGTCTGCGTGATGCTGGTCATCTGGCTGGGGGGACTGGGGGTTACTGGGAGCACTGGGAGGGCGCTGGGAGCACTGGGAGGGCACTGGGGGGTAACTAGGGGTGCTGATGATGTCGGTCTGCGTGATGCTGGTCATCTGGCTGGGGGGACTGGGGGTTACTGGGAGGGCACTGGGAGCACTGGGAGGTAACTAGGGGTGCTGATGATGTCGGTCTGCGTGATGCTGGTCATCTGGCTGGGGGGACTGGGGGTTACTGGGAGCACTGGGAGGGCACTGGGAGCGCTGGGAGGGCGCTGGGAGGGCACTGGGAGGTAACTGGGAGCACTGGGGGGTAACTAGGGGTGCTGATGATGTCGGTCTGCGTGATGCTGGTCATCTGGCTGGGGGGACTGGGGGTTACTGGGAGCGCTGGGAGGGCGCTGGGAGTGCTGGGAGGGCGGTGGGAGCACTGGGAGGGCGCTGGGAGCACTGGGAGGGCACTGGGGGGTAACTAGGGGTGCTGATGATGTCGGTCTGCGTGATGCTGGTCATCTGGCTGGGGGGACTGGGGGTTACTGGGAGCGCTGGGAGGGCACTGGGAGAATTGGGAGAGCACTGGGAGGGCACTGGGAGAATTGGGAGAGCACTGGGAGGGCACTGGGAGCACTGGGAGGTAACTAGGGGTGCTGATGATGTCGGTCTGCGTGATGCTGGTCATCTGGCTGGGGGGACTGGGGGTTACTGGGAGCACTGGGAGGGCGCTGGGAGCGCTGGGAGGGCATTGGGGGGTTACTGGGAGGTCACTGGGAGGGGCTGCTGGGAGCACTGGATTACAGGGATGCTCCTGGCCTTACTGGGAAGCTACTGGCCTTACTGGGAGGCTACTGGCCTTACTGGGAGGCTCCCAGTGCCCTCCCACCCCCTCTTCCTTGGGCCTCTCCCACCCGTTCCCCTGGCGCTCCCGGGCTCTACTGGTCCCACACCAGTCCCGTCCTGGTTTGTCCTGGTTTGTACTGGTCTGTACTGGTTTGTATTGGTTTGTCCTGGTCTGTACTGGTCTGTACTGGTCCGTACTGGTGCCCACCTGAGGTCCTTGATGGAGAGGGTCCCCCGGAAGTCCCTCAGGATCTCCAGCAGCACCCAGGACCAGTAACTCCGGTAGCTCAACTTGCCCAGGTCCGAGAGGGGCTTTTCGGGGGACCCCACGGTGCTCTCCAGCTTGGACAGCTCGTAGCCTGGGGGGGGGGGTTGGGGGGGTTTGGGGGGGTCAGGGGGGGATTTGGAGGGGGGTCCCACCCCCCTTTTTTACCCCCCCAGACTCACTGAAGGCGATGAGGAACTTGCCGTAGCCGCGGCGCTGGTAGGGCGGCAGCGTCAGGATACAGGCGACGTTGTTGCCGTCGGGCGACTCCTTCTCCTGGGGGGGGTGTGATGAGGAGGGTGGGTGATGAGGTGGGTGATGAGGTCACGGTGACGTCACACCCCCCCTCCTCAGCATCCTCCCCTCCCATTGGCCACCTTGGAGAAGTAGCCGACGATGTGGGCGCCCTGGCGATCCACCTCGGTCAGCAGGTAGAAGACGAAGGGCTCCACGTCGAAGTAGAGGGTCTTGTGGTCCAGGAACAGCTTGGCCAACAGGCAGAGGTTCTGGCAGTAGATCTGAGGGGGGGTGATGACGTCACGGGGCGGGGCGTGACGTCACACCCCCACACACCCACCCACACCCCCCCCCCAGACTCGGGGTACCTTGTGGTCTTTGCCGTCCACCTCGTAGACGGAGATGTTGCTCTTGCGGTAGATCTCCCGCCCCGGGGGTTGGCGCCATTGGCATTGGCCCTGCGGGGGGGGGGGTGTGATGACGTCATCATCGTGACGTCATCGCCATGACATCATCCCCCCTCCTCCCCTCCCCCCCCCCGCCCCAACACCTCGTCCCCACCCACAAGCAACTCCCCCATGGAGGTCCCAACGGTCCTCAATGTTCCTCCATCATCATCATCATCATCACCACCCCCCTGCCTGGCGTGGCCTGTGACGTCATCACGCCTGGCGTGGCCTGTGACGTCATCACGCCTGGCCGCCTGTGATGACGTCATCACGCACCCCCACCCCCAAAACCTCATCCCAACCCAACCGACTCCTGGAGGTCTCAACGTTCCTCCTCCGGATCCCAACCCCACCCCCCACCCTCTCCTGCCCGCCACGGGGGCCCCTGTGATGATGTCACGCTGCCGCGATGACGTCACAGCGTACCAGGACCCCCCAAAAACCCTCACCCCACCCCAACCAACCCCCTGAGACCTCAACATTCCTCCTCCATATCCCACCCCCACCACCACCCTCCCCTGCCCCCCCGCCCTCTAACCCTGCCCGCCCCCGCGATGACATCACGGCGCCCCCGTAATGATGTCATGGCGCCGCGATGACATCACAGCGTACCAGGACCCCCAAAACCCCTCACCCCAACCCAACCAACCCCCCGAAATCTCAACATTCATCAACGTTCCTCCTCCATATCCCACCCCCACCCCCACCCTCCCCCGCCCTCTAACCCTGCCCACCCCCGCGATGACGTCACGGCGCCCCCGTAATGACGTCACACCACCGCGATGACATCACAGCGTACCAGGACCCCCCCAAAACCCTCACCCCAACCCAACCAACCCCCCAAAATCTCAACATTCATCAACATTCCTCCTCCATATCCCAGCCCCACCCCCACCAACACCCTCCCCCGCCCTCTAACCCTGCCCGCCCCCCGCGGTGACGTCACGGCGCCCCCGTAATGACGTCACGCCGCCGCGGTGACGTCACAGCGCACCAGGACCCCCAAAACCCTCACCCCAACCTCACCCCAACCCAACCAACCCCCCGAGACCTCAACATTCCTCCTCCATATCCCACCCCCACTCCCACAACCACCCTCCCCTGCCCCCCGCCCTCTAACCCTGCCCGCCCCCGCGATGACGTCACGGTGCCCCCGCAATGACGTCACACCACCGCGATGACATCACAGCGTACCAGGAACCCCCCAAAACCCTCACCCCAACCTCACCCCAACCCAACCAACCCCCCGAAATCTCAACATTCCTCCTCCATATCCCCTCACCACCCCCACCAACACCCTCCCCCGCCCTCTAACCCTGCCCACCCCCGCGGTGACGTCACGGCGCCGCCGCGGTGACGTCACAGCGCACCAGGACCCCCCAAACCCCTCACCCCAACCCAACCAACCCCCCGAAATCTCAACATTCATCAACATTCCTCCTCCATATCCCAGCCCCACCCCCACCAACACCCTCCCCCGCCCTCTAACCCTGCCCGCCCCCGCGGTGAGGTCACGGCGCCCCCGCGGTGAGGTCACGGCGCCGCCGCGGTGACGTCACGGCGCACCAGGTGCAGGCGGTAGGTGCGCTCGTGCTTCATGTACTTGAGGCAGAACTCGCAGATCCAGAGCTTGGGCTGCTTCCCGTAATCCTCCGGGAAGGGCGAGAAGTACCAGGCGTCGATCTCAAAGTGCCCGATGTGGATCTTGTCCACGTACTTCACCTTGGTGATCTGGGGGGGGGGGGGTTAGGGGGGGACCCTCCCCCTCAGCCCACCCCCCCCTCTGAGATCTGGGGGGACCCCCACCCTGCCCTGAGCTTTGGGGACACCCCCACCCCCCAATCTGGGTCATTGGGGTTCCCCCCACACCCCCCGGACCCTCAAAGCTTGAGGAACCCCCCCCCCCCCCCAGGAGATGCACTTGGAAACACCCCCCCCACCCCACCCCCCCTCAGGATTTGGGGATCCCCCCCCCCCAAAATCCTCAGGGACACCCCCAGACTCTCAGGGACCCCCCTGGACTCTTGGGGACCCCCCTCAGATCGTTAGGGACCCATGTGGACTCTTGGGCACACCCACCCCCCCCCCCCAGACCCTCAGGGACCCCCCTGGACTCTTGGGGATCCCCCCAGACACTTGGGGACCCCCCCTTGGACCTCCCAGCCCCTTGGGGACCCCCCCCCCAACCCCTTGGGGATCCCCTGGACTCTTGGGGACCCCCCCCAGGACCCTCCATCCCCTTGGGGACCCCCCCCTGGACCCTTGGGGACCCCCTGGACTCCCCCCAGCCCCTTGGGGACCCCCCTGGACCCTTGGGGACCCCCCTGGACTCCCCCCAGCCCCTTGGGGACCCCCCCAGCCCCTTGGGGACCCCCCAGGACCTCCCAGCCCCTTGGGGACCCCCCATCCCCTTGGGGACCCCCCCCAGTCCCTTGGGGACCCCCCAGGACCCTTGGGGACCCCCCAGCCCCTTGGGGACCCCCAAGCCCCTTGGGGACCCCCAGGACCCCCCCGGTCCCCCCACCGCCTCGTGCTCCTTCTCCAGCGCCGCCGTGGTGGGGTCCATCTCGGCGTAGGTCTGGGGGGGCTCCCAGTCACTTCCAGTGCCTCCCAGTAACACCCAGAGCACCCCCCAGCACCTCCCAGTGCCCCATAACACCCGCCCAGTGCCTCCCAGCACCTCCCAGTCCCTCATAACCCCCTCCCAGTGCCTCCCAGTGCCTTCCAGTCCCCGCCCAGAGCCTCCCAGCACATCCCAGTCCCTCATAACCCCCTCCCAGTGCCCCATAACACCCGCCCAGTGCCTCCCAGTGCCCTCCCATCCCCTCCTAACCCCCCCCACCCCGTCCCACCCCCTCCCATCCACTCCACCCCCTCCCATCCCCTCCCAGTGCCTCCCAGTGCCTCCCAGTGCCCTCCCACCCCCTCCTAACCCCCTCCCATCCCCTCCTAACCCCCTCCCAGCCCCGCCCAGTGCCTCCCAGTGCCCTCCTAATCCCCTCCCATCCTGTCCCAGTGCCCTCCCACCCCCTCCCAGTGCCTCCCAGTGCCCTCCCAGCCCCTCCTAACCCCCTCCCAGTGCCCCATAACCCCCTCCCAGCGCCCCATAACCCCCTCCCACCCCCTCCCAGTGCCTCCCAGTGCCTCCCACCCCCTCCTAACCCCTCCCAGTGCCCTCCTAACCCCCTCCCACCCCCTCCCATCCCCTCCCAGTGCCCCATAACCCCCTCCCAGTGCCTCCTAGTGCCCCATAACCCCCTCCCATCCCCTCCTAACCCCCTCTCACCCCCTCCCATCCCCTCCTAACCCCCTCCCAGTCCCTCCCAGTGCCTCCCAGTGCTCTCCCATCCCCTCCTAGTGCCCTCCCAGTGCCTTCCAGTGCCCTCCCAGTGCCCCATAACACCCGCCCAGTCCCTCCCATCCCCTAACCCCCTCCCATCCCCTCCCACCCCCTCCCAGTGCCCTCCCACCCCCTCCTAACCCCCTCCCATCCCCTCCTAACCCCCTCCCACACCTTCCCAGTGCCCTCCCAGTGCCCCATAACTCCCTTCCACCCCCTCCCAGTGCCCTCCCACCCCCTCCCAGCGCCCCATAACCCCCTCCCATCCCCTCCCAGTGCCCTCCCACCCCCTCCCAGTGCCTCCCAGTGCCTCCCAGTGCCTCCCAGCGCCTCCCAGCACCTTCTGGACGTGGTTGATCTCATCGTGCTTGCGCTTCTGGTTGCGGGTGATCTTGCGCTCGGGCTGCTCGGGCGGGTCGCCCAGGAAGCGCTCGGCGCTCTTCTGCACGGCCTCCTTCAGCGTCTTGCTCAGCGCCAGACGGTTCTTGTCCACCCACTCGTCCAGCCGCCGGTTAACTGGGAGCACTGGGAGCTGAGCCGGGGCGGGGGGGGGCCCCTTCTCCCGCCCAGTTCAGCCCAGTTCAGCCCCAGTACTCACAGCCCACGTAGTGCACGTAGTACTCCTCCCGGCTCTCCTGCTCGTTCAGGCGGGACTGGATCACCTCGGCCGAGTCTGGGGAGGGCAACTGGGACCAGTAAGGGAGAGGGACTGGGAGGGGGTGGGGTGGGGGGGGTTGTCTGAGACCAGTTTGGGGTGGGGAATGGGGTACTGGGGGTGATGGGAGGGGGGTTGGACTGGTTCCCGTGGGGGGATGGGTTGTTACTGGGAGGTTTGTAGAGGTCCCAGTATGGCCCAGTAGAGATCCCAGTATGGCCCAGTAAGGGGGAGGGACTGGGAGGGATTGGGGGAAGCATCTGAGACCAGTTTGGAGTGGGGAATGGGGTAATGGGGGTGCTGGGAGGGGTTTGGACTGGTTCCGCTGGGGGGATGGTTTGTTATGGGGAGGTTTGTAGAGATCCCAGTATGGCCCAGTAGAGATCCCAGTATGGCCCAGTAAGGGGGAGGGACTGGGAGGGATTGGGGGAAGCATCTGAGACCAGTTTGGAGTGGGGAATGGGGTACTGGGGGTGATGGGAGGGGGTTTGGACTGGTTCCGCTGGGGGGATGGTTTGTTATGGGGAGGTTTGTAGAGATCCCAGTATGGCCCAGTAAGGGGGAGGGACTGGGAGGGGTTGGGGGGGTGTCTGAGACCAGTTTGGGGTGGGGAATGGGGTAATGGGGGTGATGGGAGGGGGTTGGACTGGTTCTGCTGGGGGGATGGTTTGTTACGGGGAGGTTTGTAGAGGTCCCAGTTTGCACTGGTGGTGCTGCTGGTCCTGAACTGGTCCCAGTGCCCCACCCAGCCACTCCCAGTCCCCCCCAATCCCCTCCCAGTCCCTCC
The DNA here is from genome assembly GCF_964237585.1 of Gallinula chloropus. Classification (NCBI taxonomy): domain Eukaryota; kingdom Metazoa; phylum Chordata; class Aves; order Gruiformes; family Rallidae; genus Gallinula; species Gallinula chloropus. Next base: position 69,655 of record NW_028168796.1, read on the forward strand.
CAGTCCCACCCAATCCCCTCCCAGTGCCGCCCAATCCCCTCCCAGTGCCTCCCAATCCCCTTCCAGTCCCTCCCAGTCCCCCCCAATCCCCTCCCAGTCCCTCCCAATCCCCCCCAATCCCCTCCCAGTCCCTCCCAATCCCCTCCCAGTCCCTCCCAGTCCCCCCCAATCCCCTCCCAGTCCCTCCCAATCCCCTCCCAGTCCCTCCCAGTCCCTCCCAGTCCCTCCCAATCCCCTCCCAGTCCCTCCCAGTCCCCCCAATCCCCTCCCAGTCCCTCCCAATCCCCCCCAATCCCCTCCCAGTCCCTCCCAATCCCCTCCCAGTCCCTCCCAATCCCCTCCCAGTCCCCCCCAATCCCCTCCCAGTCCCTCCCAATCCCCTCCCAGTCCCTCCCAGTCCCCCCCAATCCCCTCCCAGTCCCTCCCAATCCCCCCCAATCCCCTCCCAGTCCCTCCCAATCCCCTCCCAGTCCCTCCCAATCCCCTCCCAGTCCCCCCCAATCCCCTCCCAGTCCCTCCCAGTCCCTCCCAACCCCTCCCAGTGCCCCCCAGTGCCCCCATTCTCTCACGCCAGGTCCCGTCCGCCCGCCGGCACAGGTAGGTCTCCCCGATCTCCACCGTCACTTCGGCCTCCCGGGGGGGCGGCGGGGGCGGCGGGGGCGGCGGGGAGGCCGCGGGAGCCGCCGGGAGCCTCCCGGCCGCCTCCTCGGGGCCTCCCCCGCGGGGCCGCCCGGGCTCGGGGCCGCCGCCGCCCGCAGCCGCCTCCGGGCCCGGCCCGGGGCCTCCGAGCTGGGCCGCGGCCGCCGCCGCCGCCTCCGCCATGGCCGCTCGGCGCGCCGGAAGTGACGCCATCGGCGCGACGCGTTGCTAGGAGACGGGTCGTGTCCGTTCCCCCCCCCAAGACGCGGCCCAGTAACTCCCAGTGCCTCCCAGTGCCTCCCAGTGCACCCCAATGCCTCCCAGTCCATCCCAGTGACTCCCCAGTGCCTCCCAGTGCACCCCAATGCCTCCCAGCGTCCCCCAGTCGCTCCCAGTGACTCCCCAGTATCCTCCCCAGCGCCTCCCAGTCCCTCCAGCAGTCTCCCAGAGCCTCCCAGTGCCTCCCAGAGCCTCCCAGTGCCTCCCAGTGTCCTCCCAGTGCCTCCCAGAGCCTCCCAACGCCCTCCCAGTGCCCTCCCAGTGTCCTCCCAGAGCCTCCCAGTCCATCCCAGTGACTCCCCAGTGCCTCCCAGTGTCCTCCCAGTGTTCCCCAGTGCCTCCCAGTCTATCCCAGTGACTCCCCAGTGCCTCCCAGTGTCCTCCCAGTGTTCCCCAGTGCCTCCCAGTGCCCTCCCAGTGTCCTCCCAGTGTTCCCCAGTGCCTCCCAATGCTCCCCAGTCCCTCCCAGTGCTCCCATTAACCACTACCTGCCTCCCCAGTGCCCCTCCAAAGCCCTCCCAGTGCTCCCAGTACCCCAAAAAATCCCTCCCAGTCTGCCCAGTACCCGTCCAAAGCCCTCCCAGTGCTCCCAGTACCCCCCAAAATCCCTCCCAGTGCTCCCAGTATCCCCAGTACAGACACCCAGCAGCAGCATTCACCACTATTTACTGACAAACTGGGAGGGGGGGATGGGACACGACACCCCCCCCAACCCCCCCAACCCTCCTCCCCCACCAGCACAGACTGGGGGGACGGACCTGGAGAACTGGGACCCCTCTGGGGGGAGGGGGGGGGTCCTGGAGGGGGTGGGGTGAGGCCAGGGGGTGGTGACGGGGCCTTGGGGTGTTGGGGGGGGTCTGGGGAGGGTCCCCCAAGGGACCCCCACAGCCCGGGGGTGGGCTGAGCCCCCCAAGAAGACCCCCCAAGGTGCCCCCATGGCCCTGGGGTGGGCTGAGCTCCCCAAGAAGACCCCCCAAGCTGCCCCCACAGCCTTGGGGTGGGCTGAACCCCCCAAGAAGACCCCTCAAGGGGCTGGGGGTGGGTTGAGCTCCCCAGAAAGACCCCCCAAGGTGCCCCCACAGCCTTGGGGTGGGCTGAGCCCCCCAAGAAGAACCCGCAAGGTGCCCCCATGGCCTTGGGGTGCCTCAAGGGGCCGGGGGTGGGCTGAGCCCCCCAAGAAGACCCCCCAAGCTGCCCCCACAGCCCCGGGGACACCGCCACAGCCCTCGGTCACGACGACGGCACCCGCGATGACCCCCCGAGCGCTGCGGTTGACCCGGCACCACCCCCCCAAGAAGCTCCTCCAGGCCGAACCCTCCACCCTCCCAGTCCCCTCCCAGTCCCTCCCAGTTCAGGCCAGGTGCGTGCGCTGGTGCTTGCTGAAGGCCGAGCTCCAGCCGAAGGTCTTGCCGCACTGCGGGCAGCGGTAGGGCCGCTCGCCGGTGTGGGTGTGCCGGTGCTCCAGCAGGTTGGCGCTCTGCCGGAAGCTCTTGCCGCAGTCGCCGCAGCGGTAGGGCCGCTCGCCGGTGTGGGTGCGCCGGTGCTTGGCCAGGTGGGAGTTCTGGCAGAAGCTCTTGCCGCAGAGCCCGCAGGTGTAGGGCCGCTCGCCGGTGTGGGTGCGCTGGTGCTGGATGAGGTTGGAGCTCTGCCGGAAGCTCTTGCCGCACTCGGTGCAGCGGTAGGGCCGCTCGCCGGTGTGGGTCAGCCGGTGTTTGGCTAAGTAGGAGCCCAGGGCGAAGCCTTTGCCGCAGAGCGGGCAGAAGTGGCGCTGGCCGGCGCCGTGGGTGCGCCGGTGTTCGGCCAGGTTGGAGCTCTGGCTGAAGATCTTGCCGCAGTCGGGGCACTTGTAGGGCTTCTCGCCGGTGTGGGTCACCTGGTGCCGGAGGAGTTTGGAGCTCTGGCCGAAGGCTTTGCCGCACTCGGGGCACTTGTAGGGTTTGGCGGGCGGGCGGCAGGCGCGGAGGTGCCGGGCCAGGCGGCAGCTCCAGAGGAAAGCGGCCCCGCAGTGCGGGCAGCCCAAGGGCTGCTCGGGTTGGTGGTGCCGTAACCCGGCGGGTTGGGCGTAGGCTTTGCCGCAGGCCTCGCAGCGGTAAGGTTTGGCGGTGCCGGTACCGCCGTGGTGGCAGCGGCGCCGGTGCCGGGCTAGTTGGGCGCTGCCTTCGAAACGCTCTGGGCAGAGCGGGCAGGCGAAGGCGCCGGCGTGGGTTTGGCGGTGGAGGAGCAGCGTGGCGCCGTGCCGGAAGGCTTGGCCGCACTCCTCGCAGCGGTGAGGCCGATCGGCGGCGGTGGCGGCGGTGGGGTCATCATCATCATCATCATCATCATCACCATCAGCGGTTCCCTCACCGCCGCCGCCGCCGCGGTGATGGTGTTTCCTCCGGTGCCCCGCCAGCGCCGCCGGCCTGGCGAACTGCTGTCCGCAGTCGCGGCAGCGGTGAGCGCCGTGAGCTCCCCGCCGGTGCTTGGCCAGGTCGGAGCTGACGGCGAAGCGGCGGCCGCACTCGGGGCAGCCGTAGGGCCGCTCGCCGGTGTGGGTGCGCCGGTGCGTCGCCAAGGTGGACTTGCGGCCGAAGGCGCGGCCGCACTCGGGGCAGCCGTAGGGCCGCTCGCCGGTGTGGGTGCGCCGGTGGTGCACCAGCGTGGAGCTCTGGCTGAAGCGGGCGCCGCACTGGGCGCAGCGGAAGGGCTTCTCGCCGGTGTGGGTGCGCTGGTGCTCCAGCAGCGTGGAGCCGCGGCTGAAGGCCTTGCCGCACTCGCCGCAGGCGTGGGGCTTGGCGCCGGCGTGGCCCTTGCGGTGCTCCAGGAGGGAAGAGCTCCAGCCGAAGGCTTTGCCGCAGTCGCCGCAGCGGTAGGGCCGCTCCCCGGTGTGTACCCGCCGGTGCTTCAGCAGGTTGGAGCTCTGGGCGAAGGCTTTGCCGCACTCGCCGCAGCGGTAGGGGCGTGGGGAGGGGGTGCCGGGCTCGGCTCCTTCCTCTTCCTCACCTTGGAGGGGGGATGGGGAGGAGGAGAGGTGGTGCCGTGACTCAGTTTCCCCACCTCCCCCAGGGGGGAAGGAGGAGGAAGGAGGAGGAAGGGGGACAGTGTGATGCCCCCCGTGCCTCAGTTTCCCCACCCCAGCCAGGTGAGGGGAGGAGGAGGAGGAGGAAGGGGGATGAGTGACACCCCCCCCCGTGCCTCAGTTTCCCCACCCCAGCCAGGTGATGGGAGGAGGAGGAGGAGGAGGAGGAGGAGGAGGAGGAAGGAGGAGGAGGATGGGGGGACAGTGTGATGCTCCCCGTGCCTCAGTTTCCCCACCCCAGTGATGGCCAGTGGAAGAGGAGGTGGAAGAAGGGGGATGAGTGACACCCCCCTCATGCCTCAGTTTCCCCACCCCAGCCAGGTGATGGGAGGAGGAGGAGGAGGAGGAGGAGGAGGAGGAGGAGGAGGAGGAGGAGGAGGAGGAGGAAGGGGGAGGAAGGGGGACAGTGTGATGCTCCCCGTGCCTCAGTTTCCCCACCCCAGCCAGGTGATGGGAGGAGGAGGAGGAGGAAGGGGGATGAGTGATGCTCCCTGTGCCTCAGTTTCCCCACCCCAGCCAGGTGAGGGGAGGAGGAGGAGGAGGAGGAGGAGGAAGGGGGATGAGTGCCGCCCCCCGTGCCTCAGTTTCCCCACCCCAGCCAGGTGATGGCCAGAGGAGGAGGAGGAGGAGGAGGAGGAGGAGGAGGAAGGGGGGTGAGTGCCGCCCCCCGTGCCTCAGTTTCCCCACCCCGGGACTCACCGGGCAGCGCGGTGCCGGCGTCGGATGGATCCGGCGGCGCCGGGGAGCGGCTGGGGGGGGGACACACCCCGTCCTCGGGGTCCCCCAGCGGGAAGGGCCCGTTGCTGTCCCCCCCCTCCGGGGATTCGGGGGCCGGGGGGGCCTCGTCCTCCTTTTGGGGGGGGGGTTGGAGGGGGGGGGGGGGGTGTGACACACCTGTCACCCCGCGGGGGGCACAACCCCCCCCCCCCCCCAGGGGACAGACAACCCCCCCCCAAACCCCTATGGGGGGGTCTGTCCCCCCCCCAACCCCCTATGGGGGTCTGTGCCCCCACCCAAACCCCTATGGGGGGTCTGTGCCCCCCCCAAACCCCTATGGGGGTCTGTGCCCCCCCCAGACCCCTATGGGGGTCTCTCCCCCCCCCAAACCCCTATGGGGGTCTGTGCCCCCCCCCAGCCCCTATGGGGGTCTGTGCCCCCCCCCCCCAAACCCCTATGGGGGTCTCTCCCCCCCCCAAACCCCTATGGGGGTCTGTGCCCCCCCCTCCCCAAATTCCTATGGAGGGTCTGTCCCCCTCCCAGCCCCTATGGGGGGTCTGTGCCCCCCCCCAGCCCCTACGGGGGTCTCTCCCCCTCCCAATCCCCTATGGGGGTCTCTCCCCCTCCCAAACCCCTATGGGGGGGTCTGCGCCCCCCCCCCAAACTCACCTCCATTGTCTCGTCCTCGTCGCCGCCCCCTCCCCCCCCCTCCGGGGGTCTGAGGTCAAAGGTCAAGGCGGGGGATGGGTGGGAAGGGGGGGGGGGGCGGTGTCCGCGTGGCGGGGTGTCTGTTTTGGGGGGGGGGATGGGGTGGGGGGCGCCGAGCAGAGAGTGGGGGGGGGGGGGTTGGGCCCCCTCAGCGCCACCGGCCCCGGGGGCTGCTGGGAAGACGCGTTCCCCCCCCTCCCCCCCCCACTCTGCGTCACCCCCTACGTCACAGGGTGGGGGAGGGGAAAACACTCCCCTTCCCCCTCCCCCTCCCCCTCCCCCTCCCCCCTTCCCTTCAGCATCCTCTTCCGGGCCCCTCCCCCACCCTTCCTCCGCCTCCTTCCGGGTCCCGGGTGAGTCCCTGCGCTCGCGCACACCCCTCCCCCCCCCCCCTCCCCCCGTTACCCCAGTTGTGGGGGGAGGGACCCCCCCACCCCCTCCCCCACCCCAGGTTGCTAATTAGCGCCACAATTAACCCCGGCGGGTTAATGAGGCGGCTGCTGCTGCCCGGGGCTGATTGGGGCGCCGCTCGTTAACCCGCCGGGTCCGTCGCGACTCCCCACGGACATCGCGACCCCTCGTGACCCCTCGTGACCCCTCGTGACCCCTCGCGACCTGTCACAACCCGTCACGACCCGTCACGACCTGTCACGACCTGTCATGACCTGTCACGACCCCTCGCGACCCCTCGCGACCCCTCATGACCCCTCACAACCCGTCACGACCTGTCACGACCCATCACGACCCCTCGTGACCCCTCACAACCCCTCACGACCCGTCACGACCCGTCACGACCTGTCACGACCTGACACGACCCCTCATGACCTGTCACAACCCCTCACGACCCCTTGCGCCCCGTCACGACCTGTCACGACCCCTCACGACCCCACTAATTAACCCCAGTTAATTACATCTCCAGCCCCTCACTGCGCCGCCTCAACCTGTCGCGACGACCGACATCGTCACCGTCATCGTGACGTGTCCCGCTCACCGCGACACCGCGACCCTCAGCGCGACCCCAGGACCCTCACGGTGACCCCAGGACCCTCACCACGACCCCGTGACCTCCACCATGACCCCGTGACCCTCACCACAACACCGCGACCCCGTGACTGTCACCGCGACCCTGTGACCTCCACCACGACCCTGTGACCTTCACCGTGACCCCAGGACCCTCACGACGACCCCAGGACCCTCACCAACACCCTGTGACCCTCACCACGACCCCGTGACCTCCACCACGACCCCAGGACCCTCACCGTGACCCCAGGACCCTCACCACGACCCCACGACCTTCACCACAACACCGGGACCCTCACCACCACCCCGTGACCTTCACCACCACCCCGTGACCTTCACCACAACCCCGTGACCTTCACCACGACACCGTGACCCTCACGACAACCCCAGGACCCTCACCATGACCCCGTGACCCTCACGGCAACCCCGTGACCCTCACCACAGCTCAGGTCCACCACGACCCCACTAATTAACCCCAGTTAATTACAACTCCAGCCCCTCCACTGCGCCTCCTCAACCCGTCGCCGCGCCCGACCTCCTCCTCCTCCTCCTCAGGTCGCCATCGCTTCCCCGCCCGCGACTCCACCGCGACACGGACCCCCCCCACCCCCACCCCCCCACCCCCCCAACGTGGGGGCTTAATTAGCCACCCCCACTTAACGATCCCGCCCATGCCGAAGGGGCCGCGGCCGCGCCCGGCGGAGCGGTACCGCCTGAAGTACCGTCGGCTGCGGCGGGCGGCGCGGGCGCTGGTGTTCGAGAACGGGGCGCTGTGCGACGAGGTGGCGCGGCTGGAGGCCAAGTGCCTGCGGGCCCGCGACGAGCGGCGCTTCCTCCTCACCCGCCTCCTCCAGCTCCGCGCCCTGGCCGGCCCGGAGGAGGAGGAGGAGGAGGAGGCGGCGGCTGGTGGTGGCGGTGGTGGCGGCGGCGGGGGCGAGGTGACCGCGCGGCGGGCGCGTCGGGGCGGCGGGCGGGCGGGCGGAGGCTGGAGGGATGGCGGGAGGCCCGGGCGGGGCCTGCGGGACGGGCTGAGGCCCACCGGGTCGCGCCCGCCGGCGCCGCGAGAGGACTCGAGGGACGGGTTGAGGCCGCGGGACGACTCGAGGCCCGACGGGCCCAGGGGGCTGCCCAAACTGGAGGTGCCGCCGGCGGCCATCTTGACCTCGCCTTCCAGCCCACCCCGGCCGCCGGCAGCCATCTTGGAGCCTTCCGCCAGCCGCCGCGGCGGGGAGCCGGCCTTCCCCTTGGCGCTGGGCGCTCTGACGGTGCACAGCTTGGGCGTGGGCGGCCTAGGGCCGGCGGCCATCTTGCCGCTGGGCTTCCGGAGCACCCGGCTGTTCACCAGCACCCGCCGGCCCTCCCGCCGCTGCCTCTACACCTGCCGGGTGCTGGCCGGGCCCCGCTGCGAGATCGTCCCCGAGGACGAGCCCGGGAGGGTCCTGGTGGGCCCCACGCCCGACCTTTGCCACGCCCGGCTCCTCCAGGCCCTGGCGGAGGCCGGGGGTCGCCCGCCGGTGGCGACGCCAGCGCCAGCCCCCGGCGCCGGCGATGAGTTCTTCGGCCTCACCCACCCCACCGTCCGCCGGCTCCTCCAGGGAGAGGCCGGGGCCTTCGCCCAGCCCGAGGAGGAGGAGGAAGACGAGGAGGATGAGGAGGAGGAGGAGGAGGAGGAAGAGGAGGAGGAAGAGGAGGAGGAGGAGGACGGCGGCGCCGCCGCGGCCTTCGCCTACGCCGACATCTTCCTCGGCAGCCCCGCCGGCTCCGATGAGTGACCCCCCCCCACCCTTGTCTCACCACCCGCCGTGTCCTTCCCCACCGCCCCCTCCCCAAATAAACCACCCCCGTCCGCCGCCGCCGCCATGTTTGTTGGGGGGGGGGCCGACGTTGGGGTCGGGGGGAGGGGAAGAGGAGCCACGATCAATCAAACAGGTTTATTGACATCACGGGGGGGTGGGGGGTGAGTTTTGGGGTTGGGGGAGGGGAGGGGGGTTCTTCTGGATGTTGTGGTAGAGTCGGACGACGTCGGGGCAGCTGCTGAGGGCCTGGAGGAGCCGCTCGGCCTGTTCCCGCGTGGCCTCCGGCAGCCTGACGCGGTCCCGGGGCAGGTACTCGATGGCGGCCGAGAGCGGGCGGAGCCCCGAGGCCTCCAGGCGCTCCCGCACCGAGCGCAGCGCCGCGCCGGCGCAGACGAACTGCCGGGGGCAGCCCAGGGCGGGGGGAGAGGGGTCAGCGGGTGGCCAAGGGTGGTTGGGGGTGGTCTGGGGGTGGGTGGGGGTGGCCAAGGGTGGTCAAGGGGTGGTCTGGGGTGGGTGGGGGTGGTCTGGGGGTGGTCTGGGGTGGGTGGGGGTGGCCAAGGGTGGTCTGGGGGTGGTCTGGGGTGGTCTGGGGTGGGTGGGGGTGGTCTGGGGGTGGTCTGGGGTGGGTGGGGGTGGCCAAGGGTGGTCTGGGGTGGGTGGGGGTGGTCTGGGGTGGTCTGGGGTGGTTGGGGGTGGTCTGTGGTTGGCCAAGGGTGGTCAAGGGTGGTCTGGGGTGGTCAAGGGTGTTCTGGGGGTGGTCTGGGGGTGGGTGGGGGTGGCCAAGGGTGGTCTGGGGTGGTCGGGGGGTGGTCAAGGGGTGGTTGGGGGGTGGTCAGGGGTGGTTGGGGGTGGTCGGGGGTGGTCAGGGGGTGGTCTGGGGTGGTCAAGGGTGTTGTGGGGGTGGTCTGGGGTGGTTGGGGGGAGGTCAGGGGGTGGTCTGGGGTGGTTGGGGGTGGTCTGGGGTGGTTGGGGGTGGTCTGGGGGTGGCCAAGGATGGTCTGGGGGTGGTCTGGGGTCGTTGGGGGGTGGTCAAGGGTGTTCTGGGGGTGGTCTGGGGTGGGTGGGGGTGGTTGGGGGTGGTCTGTGGTTGGCCAAGGGTGGTCAAGGGTGGTCTGGGGTGGCCAAGGGTGGTCAAGGAGTGGTCTGGGGTGGTTGGGGGTGGCCAATGGTGGTTGTGGCCTGTCAGGAGCGCTGGGGACAACCAGTGGTGATCCAGGATGGCCAGAAACGACCACCCTTGGCCACCCCCAACCACCTTTGGCCACCCCTTGACCACCCCTGGCCACTCCTTGGCCACCCCCAACCACCTTTGGCCACCCCTTGACTACCCCCAACCACCCTTGGCCACCCCCTGACCACCCTTGGCCACTCCTTGACCACCCCCAACCACCCCAGACCACTCCCTGACCACCCCAGACCACCCCCTGACCACCCCCGACCACCCTTGGCCACCCCCTGACCACCCCCACCCACTCCCAAACCACTGGGTCACCCCCTGCCCCACTCCCCCCACAGCCCCCCCCACCCCCTTGTCCTTCCTCACCCACCTTCAGCGCCGGCTCCTCCTCCTCCTCCTCCTCCTCCTCATCGGCGCAGACGTCCTGCGCCCCGGCCTCCAGCGCCGCCTCCAGCGCCTCCTCCATGGACACGCGGCGGCCCCGCGCGTCACGCGGCCCCACGCGCACCACCCCCTTCTGCTCGAAGCCGTGGCGGGCCCCCTCTGACATCATCCCCCTGGGGAAGGGGGTGTAAGGTGGGGGGTACCCCAGTCAGCCCCACGCCGGTGGGCTCCAGGACCCCCACCCCACCCCACGCCCCCCCCCGGGGCTGACCCGTGGCGGGTGAGGATGAGCCGCAGGTCCTGCTGGCTGCGCCGGGGGCTGTCGGTCAGGACCTCCAGCAGCAGCGCGGCGCCGCCGGGACCCCGCGCCTCGTACAGCACCTGCCTCATCGGCCCCGATTTATCCTGGGGGGGTGGGAGATAGCGGGGGGGGGGTGGGGAGGAAGGGGTTGCTTAGGGGGCCTGAGAGGTTCAAGGAGTGGTCAGGGGGTGGTCTGGGGTGGTTGGGGGTGGCCAAGGGGGTTTGGGGGTGGTTAGGGGGTGGTCTGGGGTGGTTGGGGGTGGCCAAGGGGGTTTGGGGGTGGTTAGGGGGTGGTCTGGGGTGGTTGGGGGTTGGTTGGGGGTGGTCTGGGGTGGCTGGGGGTGGTCACGGGGTGGCCAAGGGTGGTTGGGGGTGGTCTGGGGTGGATGGGGGTAGTCTGGGGTGGTTGGGGGTGGTCTGGGGGTGGTCTGGGGTGGTCTGGGAGTGGCCAAGGGTGGTCTGGGGTGGTTGGGGGTGGTCAGGGGGTGGTCTGGGTTGTTCAGGGGTGGTCAGGGGTGGTCTGGGGTGGTTGGGGGTGGTTGGGGGTGGTTAGGGGGTGGTCAGGGGGTGATGTGGGGGGTGGTCTGGGTGGTTGGGGGGTGGTTGGGGGTGGTCAGGGGATGGTCAGGGGGTGGTCTGGGGTGGCCAAGGGTAGTCTGGGGTGGTCAGGGGGTGGTGTGGGGTGGTCTGGGAGTGGCCAAGGGTGGTCTGGTGTGGTTGGGGGTGGTCAGGGGGTGGTCTGGGTTGTTCAGGGGTGGTTGGGGGTGGTCAGGGGTGGTCTGGGGTGGTTGGGGGTGGTTGGGGGGTGGTTGGGGGGTGGTCTGGGGTGGTTGGGGGTGGTTGGGGGTGGTCAGGGGGTGGTCTGGGTTGTTCAGGGGTGATTGGGGGTGGTCGGGGGTGGTTGGGGGGTGGTTGGGGGGTGGTCGGGGGTGGTCTGGGGTGGTTGATCTGCTCAACCCTCGCCCCTGGGAGGGGGGTTGATCCCTGTGTGTCCCCCCCCAGCCCCCCCCCGCCCCGCCCCGGGCCGTACCGCGCTGCGGATGGCGGCCTCGATGGAGGCCTTGGGCATGTTGCTGGCGCGGCAGCGCTCCACCACGCTGGCCAGCGGCGCGTTGAGCGCCGGGTCGCAGCCGCCCTCTGCGCGGAGGGGAGAGTGGGGGGGGTCCCACCAGCCTCAGTGACCCCCCTGGGGTCCCACCGAGACCCTTTGAGAGCCCCCCCAGCCCTCAAAGACCCCCCCCCTGCCAGCCCTGCAACCCTCAAAGACCCCCTGGGGCCCCCCAAGACCCTTTGAGATCCCCCCCAGTGACCCCCTGGGACCCCCCCAACCCTGAAAGCCCCCCTGGGACCCCCCCCAAGACCCTCTGAGATCCACCCCCCCCAGCCCTCAAAGACCCCCTGGGACCCCCCCAACCCTCAAAGACCCCCCCTGGGACCCCCCCCAACTTACAATGACTCTCCTGGGACCCCCCCCCCCCCCCAAAGCCCCCCTGGGACCCAACCAAGACCCTTTGAGATCCCCCCCAGTGACCCCCAGGGACCCCCCCAACCCTCAAAGCCCCCCTGGGACCCCCCCAAGACCCTTTGAGATCCCCCCCAGTGACCCCCAGGGACCCCCCCAACCCTCAAAGCCCCCCTGGGACCCAACCAAGACCCTTTGAGATCCCCCCCAGTGACCCCCCCAACCCTCAATGACCCCCCTTGGGACCCCCTCCCCAACCTTGAAAGCCCCCCTGGGACGCCCACCCCACCCCTCAAATCCCCCCTGGGAGCCCCCAGCCCTCAATTACCCCCTGGGACCCCCCAAGACCTTCTGAGATCCGCCCCCCCAAGCCCTCAAAGACCCCCCTGGGACCCCCCCCAACTTACAATGACTCCCCTGGGACCAACCAAGACCCTTTGAGATCCACCCCCCCCAGCCCTCAAAGACCCCCTGGGACCCCCCCCAACCCTCAAAGCCCCCCCTTGGGACCCCCCCCCAACCCTCAAAGCCCCCCCTTGGGACCCCCACCCCACCCCTCAAATCCCCCCCCCCCTTGGTATCCCACCAAGCCCCTTGGCCAATCCCTCCCACCCTCAAGCTGCCCCCTGCCCCAGCGCTGGGGGGGTGGGCTGTGGGTGGGCTGTGGGTGGGTGGGGGTCCGTACCGCGTGCGGCGGAGCGCAGCAGGAGCGCCAGGCGCTGGAAGAGGCGGCTGCGGGCCGCGTCCTGGGGGCCCTTCACGTGCTTCACCTTCGACCAGCGGTTGTGGCCGGCCCAGGACGAAGACCCCAGCCCAAGGTGCCGCCGCCCGGCGACCACCCAACCCCCACCCACGACCCCCACCCAACACCCAACCCCCCTGGCCCAACACTGGGCGCCCAGTGACGTCATTGCGTGTGTCGGGGAGGGGGGGGGGAGGGGGGCAGGATCGGGCCCACAAGGAGGAGGATGGGGAGGGGGATAGAGAGGGGGGGGGGGGGTCAGCACCCTGCTCCTCGCCCCTCCCCCCCACACACACACACAACCTTCCCCAGCGCCCTCACTGCCCCTCCCCCACCCCACGAACCACACGCCTGACGTCACATCCTGGGACGGGGGGAAAGTGACGTAGGGGATGGGGGAGGGGAGGGGTGACGTCAGGGAGCGGGAGGGGGGGGCGTGGCCAAGGGGTTCAAGGGGAGGAGGCAGCCAATGGCACGCGGGGGGGCGGGGGGGAGGGTCTGGGGAGACGGGAGGGGGAGGGGGAAGGGGAGGAGGGGGAGGGGGAGGGGAGGGGGAGGGGGAGGGGGAGGGGGAGGGGGAGGGGAGGGGGAGGGGAATGGGAATATAAGGGCTGTAGGGGCGACAGGGGGTCCTGGGGGGATGGGGAGGGGCTGTGTGGCACCTATAGGTGTCCCTATGGATATTGGGGCGTTTGGGGGGCTGTGTGGCACCTATAGGTGTCCCTATGGATATTGGGGGGTTGGGGAGGGGCTGTGTGGCACCTATAGGTGTCCCTATGGATATTGGGGGGTTTGGGGGGCTGTATGGCACCTATAGGTGTCCCTATGGATATTGGGGGGGCAGTGTGGCACCTATAGGTGACCCTATGGATATTGGGGGGCTGGGGGGGCTGTGTGGCACCTATAGGTGTCCCTATGGATATTGAGGGTTTGGGGGCTGTGTGGCACCTATAGGTGTCCCTATGGACCCTGAGGGGTTTGAGGGGGCTGTGTGGCACCTATAGGTGTCCCTATGGATATTGGGGGGTTTGGGGGGCTGTGTGGCACCTATAGGTGTCCCTATGGATATTGGGGGGGTGGGGGCTGTATGGTACCTATAGGTGTCCCTATGGATATTGGGGGGTTTGAGGGGCTGTGTGGCACCTATAGGTGTCCCTATGGATATTGGGGGGTTTGAGGGCTGTTTGGCACCTGTAGGTGTCCCTATGGAGCCTGAGGGGTTTGGGGGGCTGTGTGGAACCTATAGGGACCCTATGGATATTGGGGGGTTTGAGGGCTGTGTGGCACCTATAGGTGTCCCTATGGAGCCTGAGGGGTTGGGGGGGCTGTGTGGAACCTATAGGTGTCCTATGGATATTGGGGCGTCGGGGGGGGTGTTGTGGCACCTATAGGTGTCCCTATGGATATTGGGGGGGTTTGGGGGGCTGTGTGGCACCTATAGGTGTCCCTATGGATATTGGGGGGGTTTGGGGGGCTGTGTGGCACCTATAGGTGTCCCTATGGATATTGGGGGGGTTGGGGGGCTGTATGGTACCTATAGGTGTCCCTATGGATATTGGGGGGTTTGAGGGGCTGTGTGGCACCTATAGGTGTCCTATGGATATTGGGGGGTTTGAGGGCTGTTTGGCACCTGTAGGTGTCCCTATGGAGCCTGAGGGGTTTGGGGGCTGTGTGGAACCTATAGGGACCCTATGGATATTGGGGGGTTTGAGGGGCTGTGTGGCACCTATAGGTGTCCCTATGGAGCCTGAGGGGTTTGGGGGCTGTGTGGAACCTATTAGGTGTCCCTATGGATATTGGGGCGTCGGGGGGGGGTGTGTGTGGCACCTATAGGTGTCCCTATGGATATTGGGGGGTTTGGGGGGCTGTGTGGCACCTATAGGTGTCCCTATGGATATTGGGGGGTTTGAGGGGCTGTTTGGCACCTGTAGGTGTCCCTATGGAGCCTGAGGGGTTTGGGGGGCTGTGTGGAACCTATAGGGGACCCTATGGATATTGGGGGGTTGAGGGGCTGTGTGGCACCTATAGGTGTCCCTATGGAGCCTGAGGGGTTTGGGGGGCTGTGTGGAACCTATAGGTGTCCCTATGGATATTGGGGGGGTTTGGGGGGCTGTGTGGCACCTATAGTGTCCTATGGATATTGGGGGGGTTTGGGGGGCTGTGTGGCACCTATAGGTGTCCCTATGGATATTGGGGGGTTTGGGGGGGCTGTATGGCACCTATAGGTGTCCCTATGGATATTGGGGGGTTTGGGGGGCTGTGTGGCACCTATAGGTGTCCCTATGGATATGGGGGGTTTGGGGGCTGTGTGGCACCTATAGGTGTCCCTATGGATATTGGGGGTTTGGGGGGCTGTGTGGCACCTATATGTGTCCCTATGGATATTGGGGGATGGGGGGGCTGTATGGCACCTATAGGGGACCCTATGGATATTGGGGGTCCTGGGGGGGCTGTGTGGCACCTATAGGTGACCCTATGGATATTGGGGGGGCTGGGGGGGCTGTGTGGCACCTATAGGTGTCCCTATGGAGCCTGAGGGGTTTGGGGGCTGGGTGTGCACCTATAGGTGTCCCTATGGATATTGGGGGGTTTGGGGGGGCTGTGTGGCACCTATAGGTGTCCCTATGGATATTGGGGGGGGTTGGGGGCTGTGTGGCACCTATAGGTGTCCCTATGGATATTGGGGGGGTTTGGGGGGCTGTGTGGCACCTATAGGTGTCCCTATGGATATTGGGGGTTTGGGGGGCTGTATGGCACCTATAGGTGTCCCTATGGATATTGGGGGGTTTGGGGGCTGTGTGGCACCTATAGGTGTCCCTATGGACCCTGAGGGGTTTGAGGGGCTGTGTGGCACCTGTAGGGGACCCTATGGATATTGGGGGGTTTGAAGGGGCTGTATGGCACCTATAGGTGTCCCTATGGAGCCTGAGGGGTTTGGGGGGCTGTGTGGAACCTATAGGTGTCCCTATGGATATTGGGGCGTTTGGGGGGCTGTGTGGCACCTATAGGTGTCCTATGGAGCCTGAGGGGTTTGAGGGGGCTGTGTGGCACCTATAGGGGACCCTATGGATATTGGGGGGGTTTGGGGAGGGGCTGTGTGGCACCTATAGGTGTCCCTATGAGCCTGAGGGGTTTGAGGGGGCTGTGTGGCACCTATAGGGACCCTATGGATATTGGGGGGTTTGGGGAGGGGCTGTGTGGCACCTATAGGTGTCCCTTTGGATATTGGGGTGTCGGGGGGGCTGTGTGGCACCTATAGGGGACCCTATGGATATTGGGGGGTTTGAGGGGCTGTGTGGCACCTATAGGTGTCCCTATGGAGCCTGAGGGGTTTGAGGGGGCTGTGTGGCACCTATAGGTTGTCCCTATGGAGCCTGAGGGGTTTGAGGGGGCTGTGTGGCACCTATAGGTGTCCCTATGGATATTGGGGGGTTGGGGGGGGCTGTGTGGCACCTATAGGGGACCCTATGGATATTGGGGGGTTTGGGGGGGGCTGTGTGGCACCTATAGGTGACCCTGTGGCGGGTGTCCCGGTGTGGGGGGGTTGCCGGTGGCTCCGGGGTCGCCGGGGGTGTCAGGGGGGTTGGCGGGTGACGGGGGGGGGAAGTTGAGGCTCCTCTGGGTGGGGGATGGGGAAGTTGGGGGGGGTGAGTCACCCCGAGCTGCTTCCTCACGAGGTGGGA